>NC_069502.1:1000112080-1000127080 GCF_027579735.1 Bombina bombina | reverse complement strand
ATAATTATATATACAGGCATACATGGTTATAACAATAATGGAAAGATACAATATGCTATTTGAATTGTTAAATAACATACATACTATAATAAACACATTTCCAAGTCATATATTCCTATACCTAAAGAATGCTTAGACCCTAAACAGTTTTAGTTCAAAACTCACAACTGATAGTCTATAAGCTAAATATTCCATTATTTTGGCTATGGAATTGAACTCATATAATGTGCCTAAAGTATGTTGTGCAAATAGTACGGTATTAAACCCAAAATCTATAGACATATGTGTTAATAAACAAAATACTAGTGTATATTTGAGAATAGTGCATAAGTACATATCCCTAAATACTAGGATGTATGTGAAGTGGCCCAGATATATATTTCCCTAAATACTAGGATGTGTGAAGGGTAGTGGTGTTAGGTTGATTGGATACCAACCCAGCATGAGAAACAATATGTAAAGGGTACCAGTGTGGCATTTATGGGACAGGGAAAAGGCCCCATAGGAAAAATTAATTAAATCAAATGAAATAAAATAAATAAATCGCATTGTCACGAACCATATATCAATGCCAGTGGTTGATGAGATCAAATTCTGAATTGAAGCCCTTTGGTACCTGAGTTTGAAGTTTAAAGATCCAAAAGGCTTCCTGTCTGGCCAGAATTTCCTCTTTATTCCCACCTCTGAATGGTTGCTTAACCTGTTCAATTGCCCTCCAATTAAATGCTCTCACATCTCCATCGTGTACCTCAATGAAATGTCCTTGATAGTGCTGAGACTGTTTTCTCATTTTTGATGTAACCCAGGTGTTCTCGTACTCTCGTACGGACATCCCTGGTAGTCATGCCCACATACTGTCGGCAATGCTCACTACATTCAATGAGGTACACGACGAAATGAGTAGAGCATCTAATACATCCTCTAGTCTCAAATGTTTGATTAGTGACATGAGAATAGAAGTTTCTTCCCTCTACTATGTAGTCACAGGCTTTGCATCTACCATTGCTACATTTATATGTTCCATTAATGGCCAGCCATGTAGCTGATAATTCCTTTTGTGGTAAAAGGGAGGGCGACAAGATATTGCCTAAGGTGACACCTCTAGAATAAACACATTTGAAACCTTCGTCCACTGTTCTTTTTAAAGCCTTGTCTCCACGCAGTATTGGGAAGTATTTTCTTATAATATTACAAACTTCATTGTATTCCGATGAATATTGTGTAATAAAAAGAGTTCTATTATCATCCCCTTTGTTTGGCCTAGGTATGAGAGTGTCCTGTCTATCCACACTGCCCACTTCCTTAGCCACATTCTTAATCATGCTGGGCTGGTATCCCCTCTCAATCAGTCTGTCTGCCATGTGTTTACTCTCTTTCTTGAAGTCTATTTCAGTGTTGCAAATTCGTCTAGTCCGTAATAACTGTCCTTTGGCTATTCCCCTGAAAACATGTTTCGGGTGAGCACTCTTACTGTGCAGGAGTGTGTTACCAGAAATAGGCTTCCTGTACAGACGAGTGATTACTTTTCCTGTATCAATCTCTCCCTCTAGGGAGATATCCAGGTAATTAATCGTCTTTCTGTTCCATTCACTGGTAAAATTAACCCCATTGTCACTCTCATTGAGGTAACACACAAACCTTTCAGCTTCCGTTTCACTAGATGTCCATACCAAAAGCAGGTCATCAATGAAACGTTTATATAGGCTAATGTGTTTCCTATATGGGTTACTATCTGAATAGACAAAGCATCTTTCAAGCCAACCCATAAAAATGTTGGCATATGAGGGGGCAAACTTAGCCCCCATTGCCGTGCCTTTCCTCTGCAGATAGTAAGTGCCCTCAAAATAGAAATAATTATGTTGCAACAGAAAAGATGTGACTTTAAGTATATATTCCATTACATATTCCTCAATATTGTAGTGTAACTCTAGAAAGTACTTAATGGCCTTAATACCCAAATTGTGAGGGATACTGGAATATAAAGATATCACATCCACAGCTAACCAACTGTGGTCAGCTGTCCATGTAAAATCATCAAAAAGTTGCAAAACATGGGTAGTGTCCTTGATATGACTATGTAGATCAAGGACAATGGGTTGCAAAATGGCATCCAACCATTCGGACAACGGCTCCAAAAGGGAGCCGATGCCTGAAACGATCGGGCGCCCCTTTACATTCGTCAATCCTTTATGTACTTTGGGTAAGTGGTGAAACACTGGAGTAATAGGATTAGCCACATTAAGATACTTCAGTGTTTCACCATCCATAATGCCATATTGTACACCATCATCCAATAGACTATACAGATCTCTTTGGAATCTAGAGGTGGGGTTACATGTCAGTATAGTATATGTACTTGTATCCTCAAGTTGCCTTTTGGCCTCTGAGATATATGATACCTTGTCCATAATGACAACACTTCCGCCTTTATCAGAGTTCTTTATGACAATAGACTCATTACTTTTAAGACTATTTAATGCCAATTTTTCATTTACGGTTAGATTGTGTTTTTTCACACTTTTAGACTGATGTAGTGATGTGAGATCCTCCACTACTCGTTTGTGGAACAGTTCAAGGGATTTCCCTCGACTATGTATGGGATAAAAAGTAGATTGTCCCTTGAATCTAGGAAAATTAATATTGTTAGAATTTTCACTGTTATAGGCCTCTGACTGCAGACTTTCCAGAGTAATAATATCGCAAGTGTCCGAAAAATTAAGATTTTCCTTTAGATCACTTGATTTCGCATTAGCAACCTCTTGTGTAGTAGGACTACTGGCGATATTATTCTCTGTCTCCAAAGAGAAATGTTTCTCCAAAGTAAGCTTTCTAATGAACTTATTTAAGTCAATGATAGTGTTAAACAAGTTAAAGCTGTTATTAGGACAAAACCCTAAACCATAGTTTAACACTTTGTACTCTGCTTTTGTAAGTATATGTTTTGATAAATTTACTACATTGCCTACTTGGGCTTGCTGCCATTCTTGTTGTCCCTGAGGGTATATCTGTGTTGTACATGTTTGGGGCCCTTCCCTCCCCCTGTTTTTTGTTTTAGGGCTGGCCGAAAAACCTGAGTGTAATTCTCTGGGGTCACTCCTGTTGTGATATGTTCCCTGGAACTGATGGTATCTGTTACTGTAGCACCAATTGGTGGTCTGTGTACTAGAGAGCTACTGGTCTTAGGCCTAGCGCCTTTTTTTACCATGCTATTTGAGTTTTCATTAGCATTTATCATGCTTACTTGTGTAAGTATTTCAGGGGTTGGTAACATTAAAATACCCTCCCCATCTGATCCTGAATTGTCTTCACCAGATGTAGAAGCAGCAAAAGAAGACTGATCATCATCTGTTGTGTAAGTTGTCACAAAGGTAACCTTTTTCTTTTGTTTATTCTTTCTGTGTTTATTAGAGGGACCACTTTTTACCTCCCTGGTCTCAATATCTGACTCAGGGTTGTTTTTATCAATGCTTTTATTTTTATTTGATCTATTTCTAGATCTCCTAGGTTTGTGCCAAATGTAAACCTTATTCTCATGGTAGTCCCTCTGATCCCGCAGAAATTTGGTATGCTTTATATTAATAAGTTCTTTCCTAGATGTTTCAACTACTTCAACTAACATTCTGTCAAATTCACAATACTCACTCGCTTCTTTAAATTTACCAAGCTCTATTTGTAATGCAGTAATTTCATGTCTAACTATTTGCAGCTGCTCATTTTTCAGCCTAACAAGAATTCCCATTAATCTGAGTGAGCATTCAGACAAAACACTGTTCCATTCACAAATCAATTCTTCATTATTACCAACATCAAAATTAGGGAATTTTCTAACCCTTAGACCCCTGGGAATCATACTTAAGTCCAAGTATTTGTTTATGAGCCAAGTGTCAAGCTTTAAACGTATTTCCTTAAGCCTCAGGATCTCCAGGGAATAAAACAAATCCCCCAGTTTAATATCTTGAGATTCTTTCTTGAAAAAGTCCTCTAATTCTAGGCCTTCAAAATCAGAGTCATTAGGTGGTAAGAGGGAATAATACTGTGTATTACCCGATGCTTCCATATTGCTTGGATAGATGTTACAGTGAACTAGAAAAACACACAGTCCTCAAATCCAGAGTGTGAGTAATATGCTGGGCTTCAAGGATAAAAAGTAATAAATGAGAGAAGTAGTCCCAGATATAGAGTCACATTCAAAAGGATGGTAACACTCAAAGCCAGGACATCAGTGATGTGTGATAGGAACCACATGTACCAAGACTGTAAACGGTAATAACACACCCCCTTCAATCAGGAATATAATTCATATATGCGCCCCAGTCTTTTCAGGCATCCACTATTGCGGAATAAGGTGAAATTCAAAACTCACCCTTCTGCCTTAATGAGTCGCTGTGGTCCGTGTCCGGTGGTGGGGAATATTTCAGAGGCGTGCTCCTAAATGGGGATAAACAACGGCTGAACTGCCGGTTCCCCTGCAAGGATTTGCTGTACTCCGGATCCCCTACAATACCAGACTTCCGGAACTCCGTAGCGTAGCGTGTGACGTCATCGGGGGCCTGTGAAGCCGGGGGTGTGTAACGATCAGCCAATCAGGTTCCCAGAGAACTCGAAAAATGAAAACCACTGGTCCACTTGATTTCGCTTGTGTGTGAGGAACTGAAGAAAAACTGCTGCCAAATGAGGGACTCCTTGTGATCCCAAAGAGAACAAAATATGAAAGGATGAAGCAGTAGTCTTCCAAGTATGAATAAAAAGTCCAATCTTTATTTCATAGTTAAAACATCACAGCAAGGGGTAAGAAGGTGCAGGCTGGTTGACTAGTTTCGGCTGTGTGCCGTAATCATAATCCTGCAGCCACTTAAAATTGTACATATTTAAAGGGGTTTCCAAACACAGTGATTGGTCAATGTTAATGGGAGTGTAAATCCACCCCCTCACATAATTTAACCTCTTACTGAACTTTTATCTGGGCCTGATAGGAGATTTGACCTTGTTAACATAGAGAAAGACTATAGGAAATAATGATCACAGATAATCAATGCATTTATGCAGGCTCAAAAATATGTTTAGATATATATATATATATATATATATATATGTATCTAGTGCATATGAAGAGATATACAGCACATATTCATATGTTTATAACTATGTCATAGATATGGGTAATATAATATAATATAACCCAGTATGCACAAATTTATAGAGAATGTATAAAATCTAAAATATAAATATATATAGCATCAGTATGTAGATGATCTGTATTCATGCTAGTATAATTATATATACAGGCATACATGGTTATAACAATAATGGAAAGATACAATATGCTATTTGAATTGTTAAATAACATACATACTATAATAAACACATTTCCAAGTCATATATTCCTATACCTAAAGAATGCTTAGACCCTAAACAGTTTTAGTTCAAAACTCACAACTGATAGTCTATAAGCTAAATATTCCATTATTTTGGCTATGGAATTGAACTCATATAATGTGCCTAAAGTATGTTGTGCAAATAGTACGGTATTAAACCCAAAATCTATAGACATATGTGTTAATAAACAAAATACTAGTGTATATTTGAGAATAGTGCATAAGTACATATCCCTAAATACTAGGATGTATGTGAAGTGGCCCAGATATATATTTCCCTAAATACTAGGATGTGTGAAGGGTAGTGGTGTTAGGTTGATTGGATACCAACCCAGCATGAGAAACAATATGTAAAGGGTACCAGTGTGGCATTTATGGGACAGGGAAAAGGCCCATAGGAAAAATTAATTAAATCAAATGAAATAAAATAAATAAATCGCATTGTCACGAACCATATATCAATGCCAGTGGTTGATGAGATCAAATTCTGAATTGAAGCCCTTTGGTACCTGAGTTTGAAGTTTAAAGATCCAAAAGGCTTCCTGTCTGGCCAGAATTTCCTCTTTATTCCCACCTCTGAATGGTTGCTTATATATATATATATATATACACACACATATATATATATATATATATATACACACACATATATATATATATATATATATACACACACATATATATATATATATATATATATATATATACACACACACACACACATATATATATATATATATATATATATATATATATATATACACACACACACACATATATATATATATATATATACACACACACACACACACACACACACACACATATATATATATATATATACACACACACATATATATATATATAGGCATCCAACAAGAAAAGCACTCACCGGGTCTTATCCAGCAAAAATCTTTTTAATATGTGACGTTTCGGGGTTGCCCCCGTCCTCAGACAACAGTTACAGGTATATACATTTACTCACCTTATATACACAAACAAACCCGCTCCCAAGTGTGATCCCGCCGGCGGCGTACCGGAAGTGAGTTGCCGCGCGTAGAGCCCTACGTCACCGGTTACCATAGCAACCAGGACGCCACCCGGCGGAATCCTAGTTAAAAAATTGGAAACATAAAAAGTGCATTATACAGAATGGCTGTAGGAATAGATGTCTGCTAGCAAAACAATCTGTCATGATATCCTGCTAGTCTTAAATACCAAAAACGGGGGAAATGATTTTTTCTTTATCCTAACACCGTAACTAACAGCAGGAGCTATATGGATTACTTAATATATATTCTATTAGGGCTTCTGGCCACTAAATCTACAGCAAAACAAACTATGTGAGTCCATGCATCTAGGTTCAGAAAAAACAAAAAACAAACAAAGCATAAATAAATATAGAAAACAAAAAATAACCAAATAAGCCATAAACAATATATAGAATTAAATAAAGAGACAAACCAAAGAACGTGAAAAAAGTGAAAAAATATAATAAATAAAACAAAAACAAAAAACGAAAACAAATATTAAAAAAGTTAAAAAATATATAAAGGTATAAAAGCAGGAGAAGAAACAAAAAAAGAAAAGGAAAAAAGAGAGAAGAACCAAGAGACATGTAACAAGAGGGTATCAGAAAGAGGTATCCTACAAAAAGCAATGCCAATCTAAGTTGACATTCAGGCCCCTGGGGGCCATGGTGCCAAGATTGTAAATCCATTTGGATTCACGCTGTAGTAGTATTCTACCCCTGTCACCCCCTCTAGTAAGAGGGGGCACATGATCAATGATAATATATTTTAGATCAGCAACTGAATGTTTTAATAGGGCAAAATGCCTGGCCACTGGTTGGTCAGAGTCACCACGATCAATAGCTGCTCTTATTGCTGATCTGTGGTTGGCCATTCTTGTACGAAGGTCGTCCACAGTTTTTCCCACATAGAACAAACCGCATACACAGTGTAACAAATACACTATGTATTTGGTTGTACATGTGACCCGATGTCTGATGCTGTAAGTCCTATTTTTGTAGGGATGTCTGAACACTTTACCAGTTGTTAGTCCATTGCATGTTGTACATCCTAAGCAGCGATAACAGCCAGGTTTAGATTGCAACCAGGTCTCTTTCATATAACTCCCCCTGGGATCCGTCTTGACAAGTTGGTCTCTTAAAGACCTCGCTCTCCGATATCCCATTCTAGGTGGTGCTGTCCCCTCAAACGGTAGATCCGGGTCTGAAGATATAAGAGACCAGTGTTTGCGTATACTCTCCGCTATGGCTGGTTTATCAACATCAAATGTTGTGGAGAACGTCATTCTATTATCTTCCAAAGATGTTTCCTTGTAAATCAGTAGATCCTCCTGTTGTAGCTTCAATGTATCCATCTTCTGTATTATTAGATCTTGTTTATGGTACCCCCTCTGGATGAAACGTGATTCCATAATATGCATTTGTTGTTCCCGAAGATCAGCCATGGTATTGTTCCTTGCTGTTCTCTTGAATTGCGATAGAGGAAGAGCACGTTTGAGGGCTGGAGGATGGCAGCTATGGGCATGTAGTAAAGAATTACGGTCTGTTTCTTTTGTATATAGTGTCGTGCACAGTCGACCTTCTTTCTTAAAAATTCTCAGGTCCAAAAAATCCACACTCGAGTTGTTGTACGTCAGTTTGAATTTAATATTTGGATGTGCTGCATTGACACTTGTAAACCATACTAGTAAATCTTCCTCTGTACCATGCCATATCAGGAAAAGATCATCTATATACCTTTTATAATGGGAAATTCTGTCATCCTGGAATAATGTTGTTCCTTTCGTTTCGAATTCTGCCATGAACAGGTTGGCATATGTGGGTGCCACATTTGACCCCATGGCGGTCCCCGCAATTTGCAGGTAAAATTCTTTCTCGAAACGAAAGTAATTCATCTCCAAGCATGCTGATAAGAGTTCCTGGATTGCATCAATAGGTGGACCCACATATGGATATTTGGCCAATTGTCTACATACTGCCACTATCCCCTCATTGTGAGGTATTATTGTATATAAGCTGGTCACGTCCATAGTGACCAGCAAGGTATCCCCTTGTATATCAGTGATGGTGCTGAGTATTCTTATCATTGCACTTGAATCCAGGAGGAAAGAATCCATACTCCTAACCAGTGGTTGGAGTATATTGTCCAAATAGATAGCAATTGGCTGAAGCAGTGAGCCTATAGCCGAGACTATAGGTCTCCCTGGGGGGGTTTTCATATCCTTGTGGATCTTTGGTAGAGTATAGATTACAGGTACTCTTGGATGTTGTACTGTCATAAAACCCAGGGCGTCACCATCTATATAGCTGGTCTCATGCAAGTGTTGAAGCATGTTGTCAAGTTTTCTTTTATATATACTTGTGGGATCACCTCTGAGTTTTGTGTAGGTATCTTTATCCATCAATTGTCGTATAATTTCAGCCCTGTAATTAGTATAGTTTTGAACGACAATGGCACCCCCTTTGTCCGCTTCCCTTAGAGTTATGGAAGTGTTGTTTTGTAGGTCAATGAGGGCGCTTCTTTCGTCTTTGGTCAGATTGTGTCTATACCGACTCTTTCTTTGATGTGACCTTAGAGTATCCTGTTGTACCATCCTGGAGAAGGTTCTTATAGAAGGGTTATAGCTTGTAGGGTCAAATTTACTTTTCTCTTTGAATATCTTTTTCGGTTGTTCTTGATAATCCTTGAAGTATTCTTTTAGTCTCAAATTCCTTGAGAACTTCTGGATATCTATAAATAGTCCAAAGTCATCACACTTGACAGTTGGTATAAATGACAAGCCCTTATTTAAAACCCTTCTCTCATTCTCGGTTAGTACATGATTACTTAGATTGACAACTAGGTCCTCCTTGGCCGGCCTCTCCTGGGGGGTCTGGGCGGTAGACTTGAACCCCCCCCGCCTTGTGTGGTTCCTCGTCCTTCCCCGTTTTTTGATCTAGTTGTCATACCACTTCTGTAGTCATTATGCATCTGTGTAGTGGTACCGGTCGTCGTATTGCCATCAGAGTCAGTGCTATTGCCTGAGCTGTCCACTGTATCCATAGGTCTTCTTCTATTGTATCTGTGGCGCCATTGTCTATTTGTGCGATATTGTGCTCTTTCATCGGGACCCAATTGCCATCTATAGACACTCTTATTTTTATAGTCGTTGGTCACGTCTTCTAGTTTGCGATTTTTGAATGTAATCAGCTCGTCCTCATACTTTTTTATATCCTCTTTTAGTTTGCCAAGCCAATTTTGTTCCCTCTCAGCTTCCAATACCGGCATATATTGGTCCTCATATTTGGATATTTCTATCTTACTTACTTCCAGAAGCCTGGAAACCTCCTGTATTACAAGTAATATCAGGTCTAGGGAGCACTTATTGAGTATATTACACCATTTAATGCAAAAATCAGGATTGTTCCTGCCTATCGTTGGGACATTCCTGATGCGGAAGCCCCTAGGAATGAATTTCTTACGGTGATACTCAGATAAGTATGCTCCATGTAATGCATAGTCAATATCTTTTTTCTTCATTTTGGCCAGTTTCTCATAAACATTTTTTGTTTGTTCTATAATGGCCCTCTGGGGTATTGCTGCAAAACGTATGCGAGATGCATCTTCTTCAGTAAAAAAGAATTCCTCTGCACCTTTTATTTCTTCCCCCAGATTCAATTCCTGTGTTGTTTCAATCCCCTCAGCCATGATGTATCAAAAAATCTTCAATTATTGGTCAATGCACAGTGTCCATAAAAACAAAGAAAATATGAAAATCCTCAGGAGTCACAGTCTGTATCTCAATATCAGCCGGGTGCTAATACAATAAAAATACAATATCCCAAGAGGTAGCAGCACTCACGGTAACACAGTCCTTTATTTAGCCTGCCCGGGGTGCTTTAAAGTAACAATATAGGCATCCAACAAGAAAAGCACTCACCGGGTCTTATCCAGCAAAAATCTTTTTAATATGTGACGTTTCGGGGTTGCCCCCGTCCTCAGACAACAGTTACAGGTATATACATTTACTCACCTTATATACACAAACAAACCCGCTCCCAAGTGTGATCCCGCCGGCGGCGTACCGGAAGTGAGTTGCCGCGCGTAGAGCCCTACGTCACCGGTTACCATAGCAACCAGGACGCCACCCGGCGGAATCCTAGTTAAAAAATTGGAAACATAAAAAGTGCATTATACAGAATGGCTGTAGGAATAGATGTCTGCTAGCAAAACAATCTGTCATGATATCCTGCTAGTCTTAAATACCAAAAACGGGGAAATGATTTTTTCTTTATCCTAACACCGTAACTAACAGCAGGAGCTATATGGATTACTTAATATATATTCTATTAGGGCTTCTGGCCACTAAATCTACAGCAAAACAAACTATGTGAGTCCATGCATCTAGGTTCAGAAAAAACAAAAAACAAACAAAGCATAAATAAATATAGAAAACAAAAAATAACCAAATAAGCCATAAACAATATATAGAATTAAATAAAGAGACAAACCAAAGAACGTGAAAAAAGTGAAAAAATATAATAAATAAAACAAAAACAAAAAACGAAAACAAATATTAAAAAAGTTAAAAAATATATAAAGGTATAAAAGCAGGAGAAGAAACAAAAAAAGAAAAGGAAAAAAGAGAGAAGAACCAAGAGACATGTAACAAGAGGGTATCAGAAAGAGGTATCCTACAAAAAGCAATGCCAATCTAAGTTGACATTCAGGCCCCTGGGGGCCATGGTGCCAAGATTGTAAATCCATTTGGATTCACGCTGTAGTAGTATTCTACCCCTGTCACCCCCTCTAGTAAGAGGGGGCACATGATCAATGATAATATATTTTAGATCAGCAACTGAATGTTTTAATAGGGCAAAATGCCTGGCCACTGGTTGGTCAGAGTCACCACGATCAATAGCTGCTCTTATTGCTGATCTGTGGTTGGCCATTCTTGTACGAAGGTCGTCCACAGTTTTTCCCACATAGAACAAACCGCATACACAGTGTAACAAATACACTATGTATTTGGTTGTACATGTGACCCGATGTCTGATGCTGTAAGTCCTATTTTTGTAGGGATGTCTGAACACTTTACCAGTTGTTAGTCCATTGCATGTTGTACATCCTAAGCAGCGATAACAGCCAGGTTTAGATTGCAACCAGGTCTCTTTCATATAACTCCCCCTGGGATCCGTCTTGACAAGTTGGTCTCTTAAAGACCTCGCTCTCCGATATCCCATTCTAGGTGGTGCTGTCCCCTCAAACGGTAGATCCGGGTCTGAAGATATAAGAGACCAGTGTTTGCGTATACTCTCCGCTATGGCTGGTTTATCAACATCAAATGTTGTGGAGAACGTCATTCTATTATCTTCCAAAGATGTTTCCTTGTAAATCAGTAGATCCTCCTGTTGTAGCTTCAATGTATCCATCTTCTGTATTATTAGATCTTGTTTATGGTACCCCCCTCTGGATGAAACGTGATTCCATAATATGCATTTGTTGTTCCCGAAGATCAGCCATGGTATTGTTCCTTGCTGTTCTCTTGAATTGCGATAGAGGAAGAGCACGTTTGAGGGCTGGAGGATGGCAGCTATGGGCATGTAGTAAAGAATTACGGTCTGTTTCTTTTGTATATAGTGTCGTGCACAGTCGACCTTCTTTCTTAAAAATTCTCAGGTCCAAAAAATCCACACTCGAGTTGTTGTACGTCAGTTTGAATTTAATATTTGGATGTGCTGCATTGACACTTGTAAACCATACTAGTAAATCTTCCTCTGTACCATGCCATATCAGGAAAAGATCATCTATATACCTTTTATAATGGGAAATTCTGTCATCCTGGAATAATGTTGTTCCTTTCGTTTCGAATTCTGCCATGAACAGGTTGGCATATGTGGGTGCCACATTTGACCCCATGGCGGTCCCCGCAATTTGCAGGCTGATCTTCGGGAACAACAAATGCATATTATGGAATCACGTTTCATCCAGAGGGGGTACCATAAACAAGATCTAATAATACAGAAGATGGATACATTGAAGCTACAACAGGAGGATCTACTGATTTACAAGGAAACATCTTTGGAAGATAATAGAATGACGTTCTCCACAACATTTGATGTTGATAAACCAGCCATAGCGGAGAGTATACGCAAACACTGGTCTCTTATATCTTCAGACCCGGATCTACCGTTTGAGGGGACAGCACCACCTAGAATGGGATATCGGAGAGCGAGGTCTTTAAGAGACCAACTTGTCAAGACGGATCCCAGGGGGAGTTATATGAAAGAGACCTGGTTGCAATCTAAACCTGGCTGTTATCGCTGCTTAGGATGTACAACATGCAATGGACTAACAACTGGTAAAGTGTTCAGACATCCCTACAAAAATAGGACTTACAGCATCAGACATCGGGTCACATGTACAACCAAATACATAGTGTATTTGTTACACTGTGTATGCGGTTTGTTCTATGTGGGAAAAACTGTGGACGACCTTCGTACAAGAATGGCCAACCACAGATCAGCAATAAGAGCAGCTATTGATCGTGGTGACTCTGACCAACCAGTGGCCAGGCATTTTGCCCTATTAAAACATTCAGTTGCTGATCTAAAATATATTATCATTGATCATGTGCCCCCTCTTACTAGAGGGGGTGACAGGGGTAGAATACTACTACAGCGTGAATCCAAATGGATTTACAATCTTGGCACCATGGCCCCCAGGGGCCTGAATGTCAACTTAGATTGGCATTGCTTTTTGTAGGATACCTCTTTCTGATACCCTCTTGTTACATGTCTCTTGGTTCTTCTCTCTTTTTTCCTTTTCTTTTTTTGTTTCTTCTCCTGCTTTTATACCTTTATATATTTTTTAACTTTTTTAATATTTGTTTTCGTTTTTTGTTTTTGTTTTATTTATTATATTTTTTCACTTTTTTCACGTTCTTTGGTTTGTCTCTTTATTTAATTCTATATATTGTTTATGGCTTATTTGGTTATTTTTTGTTTTCTATATTTATTTATGCTTTGTTTGTTTTTTGTTTTTTCTGAACCTAGATGCATGGACTCACATAGTTTGTTTTGCTGTAGATTTAGTGGCCAGAAGCCCTAATAGAATATATATTAAGTAATCCATATAGCTCCTGCTGTTAGTTACGGTGTTAGGATAAAGAAAAAATCATTTCCCCGTTTTTGGTATTTAAGACTAGCAGGATATCATGACAGATTGTTTTGCTAGCAGACATCTATTCCTACAGCCATTCTGTATAATGCACTTTTTATGTTTCCAATTTTTTAACTAGGATTCCGCCGGGTGGCGTCCTGGTTGCTATGGTAACCGGTGACGTAGGGCTCTACGCGCGGCAACTCACTTCCGGTACGCCGCCGGCGGGATCACACTTGGGAGCGGGTTTGTTTGTGTATATAAGGTGAGTAAATGTATATACCTGTAACTGTTGTCTGAGGACGGGGGCAACCCCGAAACGTCACATATTAAAAAGATTTTTGCTGGATAAGACCCGGTGAGTGCTTTTCTTGTTGGATGCCTATATTGTTACTTTAAAGCACCCCGGGCAGGCTAAATAAAGGACTGTGTTACCGTGAGTGCTGCTACCTCTTGGGATATTGTATTTTTATTGTATTAGCACCCGGCTGATATTGAGATACAGACTGTGACTCCTGAGGATTTTCATATTTTCTTTGTTTTTATGGACACTGTGCATTGACCAATAATTGAAGATTTTTTGATACATCATGGCTGAGGGGATTGAAACAACACAGGAATTGAATCTGGGGGAAGAAATAAAAGGTGCAGAGGAATTCTTTTTTACTGAAGAAGATGCATCTCGCATACGTTTTGCAGCAATACCCCAGAGGGCCATTATAGAACAAACAAAAAATGTTTATGAGAAACTGGCCAAAATGAAGAAAAAAGATATTGACTATGCATTACATGGAGCATACTTATCTGAGTATCACCGTAAGAAATTCATTCCTAGGGGCTTCCGCATCAGGAATGTCCCAACGATAGGCAGGAACAATCCTGATTTTTGCATTAAATGGTGTAATATACTCAATAAGTGCTCCCTAGACCTGATATTACTTGTAATACAGGAGGTTTCCAGGCTTCTGGAAGTAAGTAAGATAGAAATATCCAAATATGAGGACCAATATATGCCGGTATTGGAAGCTGAGAGGGAACAAAATTGGCTTGGCAAACTAAAAGAGGATATAAAAAAGTATGAGGACGAGCTGATTACATTCAAAAATCGCAAACTAGAAGACGTGACCAACGACTATAAAAATAAGAGTGTCTATAGATGGCAATTGGGTCCCGATGAAAGAGCACAATATCGCACAAATAGACAATGGCGCCACAGATACAATAGAAGAAGACCTATGGATACAGTGGACAGCTCAGGCAATAGCACTGACTCTGATGGCAATACGACGACCGGTACCACTACACAGATGCATAATGACTACAGAAGTGGTATGACAACTAGATCAAAAAACGGGGAAGGACGAGGAACCACACAAGGCGGGGGGGGTTCAAGTCTACCGCCCAGACCCCCCAGGAGAGGCCGGCCAAGGAGGACCTAGTTGTCAATCTAAGTA